>NC_082656.1:40222552-40240641 GCF_028023285.1 Balaenoptera ricei | reverse complement strand
CCAAGCCTCGAAGGAAGGCCCTGATTTGCCTTGCCAAACGGGAGGCGTGGAGCAGCGCCATGAGGCCTTCTTCACTGTTCTGCTTTAGTTTCACGGTAGTAAGCTTTTCAAGACTCCTAGGGCCCTTGCTTCAGCAACCGTTTCGGTACCAGTACACTGAGTAAAGCCAAGAACCTCAGGGCCAGCTAAGCAACTTCAGCCCCGTAGGCCTTTGGGAACACCCCAGTGTTGGCTAGAGAAAGGCAACACACTGCACTCTTCCTTGGGAGAGCCAGATTACCTCAGCTCTACACAGGATTCAGGAACACACTTCTAGAATGTCCTCCATGCAATGGATGTAACCTCCTTCTCCTAGCTGAACTCTATTGAGAAAAACAGTCTGCTTCTAATCCCTTTTCACCTTTTACACTTAGAGTCAGGCATCCTCAAGGAGGTGGTCGGCTTGCATTCCAAGTAGAATTTCAGCACTGTTCTTGGTGTAACACTGCAGGTCTTTGGAAGAAGCAGAGGCACCTAAGTCTCCCTCGCGCATCCTTAGTTTAGGCACTTTGCTGCACGCAGAGAAGCAGTCGTAGAAAAAACTTGACTCAGGGAAAGCCCCAGTTTGTGTCCTGAATCTCTTTTGACTTGTTAGCATCAACATGTCCTTATGCTGCGTGTCAATCTGGAAATGTGATACTGAGACACAAATCTTGTTTTCCCATTTTGAAAGCTCCACTCATGCAGTCTCGAAGCTACCTGAAAAGCACTGTTGTTACCATGCTTTTAGTTACTGCCGGCATGGCTCAGAGAAGAAACTGAGTTTTCTCGAAAGAAACCTTGTGCTTCCAGTTCCTAGTTGGAAGCTCACCCTGCTCTCCTCTATACCAAAAGTGAACGTCAACGTGAGCACTAACCTCCAAGTAAGGCCCTGATTATCCTTGCAAATCGGGAGGCATGCAGCAGCTCCATGAGTCCTTCATCGCTCTTCTGCTTTAGTTTCACGGTAGTAAGCTTCCCAAGACTCCTAGGAAGCTTGCTTCAGCACCCGTTTCGGTAACAGAACACTGCATAGAGCCAGGAAGCTCTGGTCCTCGGTGTATGCTGCGTGTCAACCTAGAAATTGGAGACTGATGGCACAAGGCTTGTTTTCTCATTAGAAAGCTCCGTTCATGCGGCCTCGAGGATACCTGAAAAGCATTGTTGTTGCCGGGGATTTAGTCACTGCCTGCCTGCTTCTGCGAAGAAAATGAGTTTTCCCAAAAGAAACCTTGTGCTTCCAGTTCCTAGTTGGAAGCTCACCCTGCTCTGCTCTATAACTAAAGTGAAAGTCAAGGGGAGCACTAGCCTCGATGTAAGGCCCTGAATATCCTTATAAAACGCGAGTCATGCAGCAGCAGCTCCTTGAGGCCTTCAACGCTGTTCTCCTTTAGTTTCACGGTAGTAAGCTTTCCAAGACTTCAAGGAACCTTACTTCAACACCCGTTTCGGTAACAGAACACTGCATAGAGCCAGGAAGCTCTTGAACTCCGTGTATGCTCCGTGTCAACCTAGAAATTGGAGACTGATGGCACAAGGCTTGTTTTCCCAATAGGAAAGCTCCGTTCATGCGGCCTCGAGGATACCTGAAAAGCATTGTTGTTGCCGGGGATTTAGTCACTGCCTGCCTGCTTCTGCGAAGAAAATGAGTTTTCCTCTAAAGAAACCTTGTGTTTCCAGTTCCTAGTTGGAAGCTCACCCTGCTCTGCTCTATAACTAAATGAATGTCAACGGGAGCACTAGCCTCGAGATAATGCCCTGAATATCCTTACAATACGGGAGGCATGCAGCAGCTCCATGAGGCCTTCAACGCTGTTCTGCTTTAGTTTAACGGTAGTAAGCCTGCCAAGACTCCTAGAGACCTTACTTAAGCACCCGTTTGGGTATCAGAAAACTGCCTAGAGCCAGGAAGCTTTGTTCCTGCGTGTATGCTGCCTATCAACTTACAAACTGGAGACTGATGTCACAAGGCTTGTTTGCCCATTATGAAAGCTCCGTTCATGCGGCCTCGAATATACCTGAAAAGCAGTGTTGTTGCCAGGGTTTTGGTCCCTGCCGGCATGGTTCTGAGAAGATATTGACTTCTCCGGGAAGAAACCTTGTGCTGCCAGTTCCTAGTTGGAAGATCACCTGCTCTGCTCTATACCTAAAGTGAAAGTCAACGTGAGCCCAAGCCTCGAAGGAAGGCCCTGATTTGCCTTGCCAAACGGGAGGCGTGGAGCAGCGCCATGAGGCCTTCTTCACTGTTCTGCTTTAGTTTCACGGTAGTAAGCTTTTCAAGACTCCTAGGGCCCTTGCTTCAGCAACCGTTTCGGTACCAGTACACTGAGTAGAGCCAAGAACCTCAGGGCCAGCTAAGCAACTTCAGCCCCGTAGGCCTTTGGGAACACCCCAGTGTTGGCTAGAGAAAGGCAACACACTGCACTCTTCCTTGGGAGAGCCAGATTACCTCAGCTATACACAGGATTCAGGAACACACTTCTAGAAGGTCCTCCATGCAATGGATGTAACCTCATTCTCCTAGCGGAACTCTATTGAGAAAAATACTCTGCTTCTAATCCCTTTTCACCTTTTACACTTAGAGTCAGGCATCCTCAAGGAGGTGGTCGGCTTGCATTCCAAGTAGAATTTCAGCACTGTTCTTGGTGGAACACTGCAGGTCTTTGGAAGAAGCAGAGGCACCTAAGTCTCCCTCGCGCATCCTTAGTTTAGGCACTTTGCTGCACGCAGAGAAGCAGTCGTAGAAAAAAGTTGAATCAGGGAAAGGCCCAGTGGGTGTCCTGAATCTCTTTTGACTTGTTAGCATCAACATGTCCTTATGCTGCGTGTCAATCTGGAAATGTGAGACTGAGACACAAATCTTGTTTTCCCATTTTGAAAGCTCCACTCATGCAGTCTCGAAGCTACCTGAAAAGCACTGTTGTTACCGTGCTTTTAGTTACTGCCGGCATGGCTCAGAGAAGAAACTGAGTTTTCTGGAAAGAAACCTGGCGCTTCCAGTTCCTAGTTGGAAGCTCACCCTGCTCTCCTCTATAGCAAAAGTGAACGTCAACGTGAGCACTAACCTCCAAGTAAGGCCCTGATTATCCTGGCAAATCGGGAGGCATGCCGCAGCTCCATGAGGCCTTCATCGCTGTTCTGCTTTTGTTTCACGGTAGTAAGCTTCCCAAGACTCCTAGGAAGCTTGCTTCAGCACCCGTTTCGGTAACAGAACACTGCCTAGAGCCAGGAAGCTCTGGTCCTCGGTGTATGCTGCGTGTCAACCTAGAAATTGGAGACTGATGGCACAAGGCTTGTTTTCCCATTAGGAAAGCTCCGTTCATGCGGCCTCGAGGATACCTGAAAAGCATTGTTGTTGCCGGGGATTTAGTCACTGCCTGCCTGCTTCTGCGAAGAAAATGAGTTTTCCCAAAAGAAACCTTGTGCTTCCAGTTCCTAGTTGGAAGCTCACCCTGCTCTGCTCTATAACTAAAGTGAAAGTCAAGGGGAGCACTAGCCTCGATGTAAGGCCCTGAATATCCTTATAAAACGCGAGGCATGCAGCAGCAGCTCCTTGAGGCCTTCAACGCTGTTCTCCTTTAGTTTCACGGTAGTAAGCTTTCCAAGACTTCAAGGAACCTTACTTCAACACCCGTTTCGGTAACAGAACACTGCATAGAGCCAGGAAGCTCTTGAACTCCGTGTATGCTCCGTGTCAACCTAGAAATTGGAGACTGATGGCACAAGGCTTGTTTTCCCAATAGGAAAGCTCCGTTCATGCGGCCTCGAGGATACCTGAAAAGCATTGTTGTTGCCGGGGATTTAGTCACTGCCTGCCTGCTTCTGCGAAGAAAATGAGTTTTCCTGAAAGAAACCTTATGCTTCCAGTTCCTAGTTGGAAGCTCACCCTGCTCTGCTCTATAACTAAATGAAAGTCAAGGGGAGCACTAGCCTCGAGGTAATGCCCTGAATATCCTTACAATACGGGAGGCATGCAGCAGCTCCATGAGGCCTTCAACGCTGTTCTGCTTTAGTTTAACGGTAGTAAGCCTGCCAAGACTCCTAGAGACCTTACTTAAGCACCCGTTTGGGTATCAGAAAACTGCCTAGAGCCAGGAAGCTTTGGTCCTGCGTGTATGCTGCCTATCAACTTACAAACTGGAGACTGACGTCACAAGGCTTGTTTGCCCATTAAGAAAGCTCCGTTCATGCGGCCTCGAATAAACCTGAAAAGCACTGTTGTTGCCAGGGTTTTTGTCACTGCCGGCATGGTTCTGAGAAGATATTGACTTCTCCGGGAAGAAACCTTGTGCTGCCAGTTCCTAGTTGGAAGATCACCCTGCTCTGCTCTATACCTAAAGTGAAAGTCAACGTGAGCCCAAGCCTCGAAGGAAGGCCCTGATTTGCCTTGCCAAACGGGAGGCGTGGAGCAGCGCCATGAGGCCTTCTTCACTGTTCTGCTTTAGTTTCACGGTAGTAAGCTTTTCAAGACTCCTAGGGCCCTTGCTTCAGCAACCGTTTCGGTACCAGTACACTGAGTAGAGCCAAGAACCTCAGGGCCAGCTAAGCAACTTCAGCCCCGTAGGCCTTTGGGAACACCCCAGTGTTGGCTAGAGAAAGGCAACACACTGCACTCTTCCTTGGGAGAGCCAGATTACCTCAGCTATACACAGGGTTCAGGAACACACTTCTAGAATGTCCTCCATGCAATGGATGTAACCTCATTCTCCTAGCGGAACTCTATTGAGAAAAACACTCTGCTTCTAATCCCTTTTCACCTTTTACACTTAGAGTCAGGCATCCTCAAGGAGGTGGTCGGCTTGCATTCCAAGTAGAATTTCAGCACTGTTCTTGGTGGAACACTGCAGGTCTTTGGAAGAAGCACAGGCACCTAAGTCTCCCTCGCGCATCCTTAGTTTAGGCACTTTGCTGCACGCAGAGAAGCAGTCGTAGAAAAAAGTTGAATCAGGGAAAGGCCCAGTGGGTGTCCTGAATCTCTTTTGACTTGTTAGCATCAACATGTCCTTATGCTGCGTGTCAATCTGGAAATGTGAGACTGAGACACAAATCTTGTTTTCCCATTTTGAAAGCTCCACTCATGCAGCCTCGAAGCTACCTGAAAAGCACTGTTGTTACCGTGCTTTTAGTTACTGCCGGCATGGCTCAGAGAAGAAACTGAGTTTTCTGGAAAGAAACCTTGTGCTTCCAGTTCCTAGTTGGAAGCTCACCCTGCTCTCCTCTATACCAAAAGTGAACGTCAACGTGAGCACTAACCTCCAAGTAAGGCCCTGATTATCCTTGCAAATCGGGAGGCATGCAGCAGCTCCATGAGGCCTTCATCGCTGTTCTGCTTTAGTTTCACGGTAGTAAGCTTCCCAAGACTCCTAGGAAGCTTGCTTCAGCACCCGTTTCGGTAACAGAACACTCCCTAGAGCCAGGAAGCTCTGGTCCTCCGTGTATGCTGCGTGTCAACCTAGAAATTGGAGACTGATGGCACAAGGCTTGTTTTCCCATTAGGAAAGCTCCGTTCATGCGGCCTCGAGGATACCTGAAAAGCATTGTTGTTGCCGGGGATTTAGTCACTGCCTGCCTGCTTCTGCGAAGAAAATGAGTTTTCCTCTAAAGAAACCTTGTGTTTCCAGTTCCTAGTTGGAAGCTCACCCTGCTCTGCTCTATAACTAAATGAAAGTCAACGGGAGCACTAGCCTCGAGGTAATGCCCTGAATATCCTTACAATACGGGAGGCATGCAGCAGCTCCATGAGGCCTTCAACGCTGTTCTGCTTTAGTTTAACGGTAGTAAGCCTGCCAAGACTCCTAGAGACCTTACTTAAGCACCCGTTTGGGTATCAGAAAACTGCGTAGAGCCAGGAAGCTTTGTTCCTGCGTGTATGCTGCCTATCAACTTACAAACTGGAGACTGATGTCACAAGGCTTGTTTGCCCATTATGAAAGCTCCGTTAATGCGGCCTCGAATATACCTGAAAAGCAGTGTTGTTGCCAGGGTTTTGGTCCCTGCCGGCATGGTTCTGAGAAGATATTGACTTCTCCGGGAAGAAACCTTGTGCTGCCAGTTCCTAGTTGGAAGATCACCTGCTCTGCTCTATACCTAAAGTGAAAGTCAACGTGAGCCCAAGCCTCGAAGGAAGGCCCTGATTTGCCTTGCCAAACGGGAGGCGTGGAGCAGCGCCATGAGGCCTTCTTCACTGTTCTGCTTTAGTTTCACGGTAGTAAGCATTTCAAGACTCCTAGGGCCCTTGCTTCAGCAACCGTTTCGGTACCAGTACACTGAGTAAAGCCAAGAACCTCAGGGCCAGCTAAGCAACTTCAGCCCCGTAGGCCTTTGGGAACACCCCAGTGTTGGCTAGAGAAAGGCAACACACTGCACTCTTCCTTGGGAGAGCCAGATTACCTCAGCTCTACACAGGATTCAGGAACACACTTCTAGAATGTCCTCCATGCAATGGATGTAACCTCCTTCTCCTAGCTGAACTCTATTGAGAAAAACAGTCTGCTTCTAATCCCTTTTCACCTTTTACACTTAGAGTCAGGCATCCTCAAGGAGGTGGTCGGCTTGCATTCCAAGTAGAATTTCAGCACTGTTCTTGGTGGAACACTGCAGGTCTTTGGAAGAAGCAGAGGCACCTAAGTCTCCCTCGCGCATCCTTAGTTTAGGCACTTTGCTGCACGCAGAGAAGCAGTCGTAGAAAAAAGTTGAATCAGGGAAAGCCCCAGTTTGTGTCCTGAATCTCTTTTGACTTGTTAGCATCAACATGTCCTTATGCTGCGTGTCAATCTGGAAATGTGATACTGAGACACAAATCTTGTTTTCCCATTTTGAAAGCTCCACTCATGCAGTCTCGAAGCTACCTGAAAAGCACTGTTGTTACCGTGCTTTTAGTTACTGCCGGCATGGCTCAGAGAAGAAACTGAGTTTTCTCGAAAGAAACCTTGTGCTTCCAGTTCCTAGTTGGAAGCTCACCCTGCTCTCCTCTATACCAAAAGTGAACGTCAACGTGAGCACTAACCTCCAAGTAAGGCCCTGATTATCCTTGCAAATCGGGAGGCATGCAGCAGCTCCATGAGTCCTTCATCGCTCTTCTGCTTTAGTTTCACGGTAGTAAGCTTCCCAAGACTCCTAGGAAGCTTGCTTCAGCACCCGTTTCGGTAACAGAACACTGCATAGAGCCAGGAAGCTCTGGTCCTCGGTGTATGCTGCGTGTCAACCTAGAAATTGGAGACTGATGGCACAAGGCTTGTTTTCTCATTAGAAAGCTCCGTTCATGCGGCCTCGAGGATACCTGAAAAGCATTGTTGTTGCTGGGGATTTAGTCACTGCCTGCCTGCTTCTGCGAAGAAAATGAGTTTTCCCAAAAGAAACCTTGTGCTTCCAGTTCCTAGTTGGAAGCTCACCCTGCTCTGCTCTATAACTAAAGTGAAAGTCAAGGGGAGCACTAGCCTCGATGTAAGGCCCTGAATATCCTTATAAAACGCGAGGCATGCAGCAGCAGCTCCTTGAGGCCTTCAACGCTGTTCTCCTTTAGTTTCACGGTAGTAAGCTTTCCAAGACTTCAAGGAACCTTACTTCAACACCCGTTTCGGTAACAGAACACTGCATAGAGCCAGGAAGCTCTTGAACTCCGTGTATGCTCCGTGTCAACCTAGAAATTGGAGACTGATGGCACAAGGCTTGTTTTCCCAATAGGAAAGCTCCGTTCATGCGGCCTCGAGGATACCTGAAAAGCATTGTTGTTGCCGGGGATTTAGTCACTGCCTGCCTGCTTCTGCGAAGAAAATGAGTTTTCCTGAAAGAAACCTTATGCTTCCAGTTCCTAGTTGGAAGCTCACCCTGCTCTGCTCTATAACTAAATGAAAGTCAAGGGGAGCACTAGCCTCGAGGTAATGCCCTGAATATCCTTACAATACGGGAGGCATGCAGCAGCTCCATGAGGCCTTCAACGCTGTTCTGCTTTAGTTTAACGGTAGTAAGCCTGCCAAGACTCCTAGAGACCTTACTTAAGCACCCGTTTGGGTATCAGAAAACTGCCTAGAGCCCGGAAGCTTTGGTCCTGCGTGTATGCTGCCTATCAACTTACAAACTGGAGACTGACGTCACAAGGCTTGTTTGCCCATTAAGAAAGCTCCGTTCATGCGGCCTCGAATAAACCTGAAAAGCACTGTTGTTGCCAGGGTTTTTGTCACTGCCGGCATGGTTCTGAGAAGATATTGACTTCTCCGGGAAGAAACCTTGTGCTGCCAGTTCCTAGTTGGAAGATCACCCTGCTCTGCTCTATACCTAAAGTGAAAGTCAACGTGAGCCCAAGCCTCGAAGGAAGGCCCTGATTTGCCTTGCCAAACGGGAGGCGTGGAGCAGCGCCATGAGGCCTTCTTCACTGTTCTGCTTTAGTTTCACGGTAGTAAGCTTTTCAAGATTCCTAGGGCCCTTGCTTCAGCAACCGTTTCGGTACCAGTACACTGAGTAGAGCCAAGAACCTCAGGGCCAGCTAAGCAACTTCAGCCCCGTAGGCCTTTGGGAACACCCCAGTGTTGGCTAGAGAAAGGCAACACACTGCACTCTTCCTTGGGAGAGCCAGATTACCTCAGCTATACACAGGATTCAGGAACACACTTCTAGAAGGTCCTCCATGCAATGGATGTAACCTCATTCTCCTAGCTGAACTCTATTGAGAAAAATACTCTGCTTCTAATCCCTTTTCACCTTTTACACTTAGAGTCAGGCATCCTCAAGGAGGTGGTCGGCTTGCATTCCAAGTAGAATTTCAGCACTGTTCTTGGTGGAACACTGCAGGTCTTTGGAAGAAGCAGAGGCACCTAAGTCTCCCTCGCGCATCCTTAGTTTAGGCACTTTGCTGCACGCAGAGAAGCAGTCGTAGAAAAAAGTTGAATCAGGGAAAGGCCCAGTGGGTGTCCTGAATCTCTTTTGACTTGTTAGCATCAACATGTCCTTATGCTGCGTGTCAATCTGGAAATGTGAGACTGAGACACAAATCTTGTTTTCCCATTTTGAAAGCTCCACTCATGCAGTCTCGAAGCTACCTGAAAAGCACTGTTGTTACCGTGCTTTTAGTTACTGCCGGCATGGCTCAGAGAAGAAACTGAGTTTTCTGGAAAGAAACCTTGCGCTTCCAGTTCCTAGTTGGAAGCTCACCCTGCTCTCCTCTATAGCAAAAGTGAACGTCAACGTGAGCACTAACCTCCAAGTAAGGCCCTGATTATCCTGGCAAATCGGGAGGCATGCCGCAGCTCCATGAGGCCTTCATCGCTGTTCTGCTTTTGTTTCACGGTAGTAAGCTTCCCAAGACTCCTAGGAAGCTTGCTTCAGCACCCGTTTCAGTAACAGAACACTGCCTAGAGCCAGGAAGCTCTGGTCCTCGGTGTATGCTGCGTGTCAACCTAGAAATTGGAGACTGATGGCACAAGGCTTGTTTTCCCATTAGGAAAGCTCCGTTCATGCGGCCTCGAGGATACCTGAAAAGCATTGTTGTTGCCGGGGATTTAGTCACTGCCTGCCTGCTTCTGCGAAGAAAATGAGTTTTCCCAAAAGAAACCTTGTGCTTCCAGTTCCTAGTTGGAAGCTCACCCTGCTCTGCTCTATAACTAAAGTGAAAGTCAAGGGGAGCACTAGCCTCGATGTAAGGCCCTGAATATCCTTATAAAACGCGAGTCATGCAGCAGCAGCTCCTTGAGGCCTTCAACGCTGTTCTCCTTTAGTTTCACGGTAGTAAGCTTTCCAAGACTTCAAGGAACCTTACTTCAACACCCGTTTCGGTAACAGAACACTGCATAGAGCCAGGAAGCTCTTGAACTCCGTGTATGCTCCGTGTCAACCTAGAAATTGGAGACTGATGGCACAAGGCTTGTTTTCCCAATAGGAAAGCTCCGTTCATGCGGCCTCGAGGATACCTGAAAAGCATTGTTGTTGCCGGGGATTTAGTCACTGCCTGCCTGCTTCTGCGAAGAAAATGAGTTTTCCTGAAAGAAACCTTATGCTTCCAGTTCCTAGTTGGAAGCTCACCCTGCTCTGCTCTATAACTAAATGAAAGTCAAGGGGAGCACTAGCCTCGAGGTAATGCCCTGAATATCCTTACAATACGGGAGGCATGCAGCAGCTCCATGAGGCCTTCAACGCTGTTCTGCTTTAGTTTAACGGTAGTAAGCCTGCCAAGACTCCTAGAGACCTTACTTAAGCACCCGTTTGGGTTTCAGAAAACTGCCTAGAGCCAGGAAGCTTTGGTCCTGCGTGTATGCTGCCTATCAACTTACAAACTGGAGACTGACGTCACAAGGCTTGTTTGCCCATTAAGAAAGCTCCGTTCATGCGGCCTCGAATAAACCTGAAAAGCACTGTTGTTGCCAGGGTTTTTGTCACTGCCGGCATGGTTCTGAGAAGATATTGACTTCTCCGGGAAGAAACCTTGTGCTGCCAGTTCCTAGTTGGAAGATCACCCTGCTCTGCTCTATACCTAAAGTGAAAGTCAACGTGAGCCCAAGCCTCGAAGGAAGGCCCTGATTTGCCTTGCCAAACGGGAGGCGTGGAGCAGCGCCATGAGGCCTTCTTCACTGTTCTGCTTTAGTTTCACGGTAGTAAGCTTTTCAAGACTCCTAGGGCCCTTGCTTCAGCAACCGTTTCGGTACCAGTACACTGAGTAGAGCCAAGAACCTCAGGGCCAGCTAAGCAACTTCAGCCCCGTAGGCCTTTGGGAACACCCCAGTGTTGGCTAGAGAAAGGCAACACACTGCACTCTTCCTTGGGAGAGCCAGATTACCTCAGCTATACACAGGATTCAGGAACACACTTCTAGAAGGTCCTCCATGCAATGGATGTAACCTCATTCTCCTAGCTGAACTCTATTGAGAAAAACAGTCTGCTTCTAATCCCTTTTCACCTTTTACACTTAGAGTCAGGCATCCTCAAGGAGGTGGTCGGCTTGCATTCCAAGTAGAATTTCAGCACTGTTCTTGGTGGAACACTGCAGGTCTTTGGAAGAAGCAGAGGCACCTAAGTCTCCCTCGCGCATCCTTAGTTTAGGCACTTTGCTGCACGCAGAGAAGCAGTCGTAGAAAAAAGTTGAATCAGGGAAAGCCCCAGTTTGTGTCCTGAATCTCTTTTGACTTGTTAGCATCAACATGTCCTTATGCTGCGTGTCAATCTGGAAATGTGATACTGAGACACAAATCTTGTTTTCCCATTTTGAAAGCTCCACTCATGCAGTCTCGAAGCTACCTGAAAAGCACTGTTGTTACCGTGCTTTTAGTTACTGCCGGCATGGCTCAGAGAAGAAACTGAGTTTTCTCGAAAGAAACCTTGTGCTTCCAGTTCCTAGTTGGAAGCTCACCCTGCTCTCCTCTATACCAAAAGTGAACGTCAACGTGAGCACTAACCTCCAAGTAAGGCCCTGATTATCCTTGCAAATCGGGAGGCATGCAGCAGCTCCATGAGTCCTTCATCGCTCTTCTGCTTTAGTTTCACGGTAGTAAGCTTCCCAAGACTCCTAGGAAGCTTGCTTCAGCACCCGTTTCGGTAACAGAACACTGCATAGAGCCAGGAAGCTCTGGTCCTCGGTGTATGCTGCGTGTCAACCTAGAAATTGGAGACTGATGGCACAAGGCTTGTTTTCTCATTAGAAAGCTCCGTTCATGCGGCCTCGAGGATACCTGAAAAGCATTGTTGTTGCTGGGGATTTAGTCACTGCCTGCCTGCTTCTGCGAAGAAAATGAGTTTTCCCAAAAGAAACCTTGTGCTTCCAGTTCCTAGTTGGAAGCTCACCCTGCTCTGCTCTATAACTAAAGTGAAAGTCAAGGGGAGCACTAGCCTCGATGTAAGGCCCTGAATATCCTTATAAAACGCGAGGCATGCAGCAGCAGCTCCTTGAGGCCTTCAACGCTGTTCTCCTTTAGTTTCACGGTAGTAAGCTTTCCAAGACTTCAAGGAACCTTACTTCAACACCCGTTTCGGTAACAGAACACTGCATAGAGCCAGGAAGCTCTTGAACTCCGTGTATGCTCCGTGTCAACCTAGAAATTGGAGACTGATGGCACAAGGCTTGTTTTCCCAATAGGAAAGCTCCGTTCATGCGGCCTCGAGGATACCTGAAAAGCATTGTTGTTGCCGGGGATTTAGTCACTGCCTGCCTGCTTCTGCGAAGAAAATGAGTTTTCCTGAAAGAAACCTTATGCTTCCAGTTCCTAGTTGGAAGCTCACCCTGCTCTGCTCTATAACTAAATGAAAGTCAAGGGGAGCACTAGCCTCGAGGTAATGCCCTGAATATCCTTACAATACGGGAGGCATGCAGCAGCTCCATGAGGCCTTCAACGCTGTTCTGCTTTAGTTTAACGGTAGTAAGCCTGCCAAGACTCCTAGAGACCTTACTTAAGCACCCGTTTGGGTATCAGAAAACTGCCTAGAGCCCGGAAGCTTTGGTCCTGCGTGTATGCTGCCTATCAACTTACAAACTGGAGACTGACGTCACAAGGCTTGTTTGCCCATTAAGAAAGCTCCGTTCATGCGGCCTCGAATAAACCTGAAAAGCACTGTTGTTGCCAGGGTTTTTGTCACTGCCGGCATGGTTCTGAGAAGATATTGACTTCTCCGGGAAGAAACCTTGTGCTGCCAGTTCCTAGTTGGAAGATCACCCTGCTCTGCTCTATACCTAAAGTGAAAGTCAACGTGAGCCCAAGCCTCGAAGGAAGGCCCTGATTTGCCTTGCCAAACGGGAGGCGTGGAGCAGCGCCATGAGGCCTTCTTCACTGTTCTGCTTTAGTTTCACGGTAGTAAGCTTTTCAAGATTCCTAGGGCCCTTGCTTCAGCAACCGTTTCGGTACCAGTACACTGAGTAGAGCCAAGAACCTCAGGGCCAGCTAAGCAACTTCAGCCCCGTAGGCCTTTGGGAACACCCCAGTGTTGGCTAGAGAAAGGCAACACACTGCACTCTTCCTTGGGAGAGCCAGATTACCTCAGCTATACACAGGATTCAGGAACACACTTCTAGAAGGTCCTCCATGCAATGGATGTAACCTCATTCTCCTAGCTGAACTCTATTGAGAAAAATACTCTGCTTCTAATCCCTTTTCACCTTTTACACTTAGAGTCAGGCATCCTCAAGGAGGTGGTCGGCTTGCATTCCAAGTAGAATTTCAGCACTGTTCTTGGTGGAACACTGCAGGTCTTTGGAAGAAGCAGAGGCACCTAAGTCTCCCTCGCGCATCCTTAGTTTAGGCACTTTGCTGCACGCAGAGAAGCAGTCGTAGAAAAAAGTTGAATCAGGGAAAGGCCCAGTGGGTGTCCTGAATCTCTTTTGACTTGTTAGCATCAACATGTCCTTATGCTGCGTGTCAATCTGGAAATGTGAGACTGAGACACAAATCTTGTTTTCCCATTTTGAAAGCTCCACTCATGCAGTCTCGAAGCTACCTGAAAAGCACTGTTGTTACCGTGCTTTTAGTTACTGCCGGCATGGCTCAGAGAAGAAACTGAGTTTTCTGGAAAGAAACCTTGCGCTTCCAGTTCCTAGTTGGAAGCTCACCCTGCTCTCCTCTATAGCAAAAGTGAACGTCAACGTGAGCACTAACCTCCAAGTAAGGCCCTGATTATCCTGGCAAATCGGGAGGCATGCCGCAGCTCCATGAGGCCTTCATCGCTGTTCTGCTTTTGTTTCACGGTAGTAAGCTTCCCAAGACTCCTAGGAAGCTTGCTTCAGCACCCGTTTCAGTAACAGAACACTGCCTAGAGCCAGGAAGCTCTGGTCCTCGGTGTATGCTGCGTGTCAACCTAGAAATTGGAGACTGATGGCACAAGGCTTGTTTTCCCATTAGGAAAGCTCCGTTCATGCGGCCTCGAGGATACCTGAAAAGCATTGTTGTTGCCGGGGATTTAGTCACTGCCTGCCTGCTTCTGCGAAGAAAATGAGTTTTCCCAAAAGAAACCTTGTGCTTCCAGTTCCTAGTTGGAAGCTCACCCTGCTCTGCTCTATAACTAAAGTGAAAGTCAAGGGGAGCACTAGCCTCGATGTAAGGCCCTGAATATCCTTATAAAACGCGAGTCATGCAGCAGCAGCTCCTTGAGGCCTTCAACGCTGTTCTCCTTTAGTTTCACGGTAGTAAGCTTTCCAAGACTTCAAGGAACCTTACTTCAACACCCGTTTCGGTAACAGAACACTGCATAGAGCCAGGAAGCTCTTGAACTCCGTGTATGCTCCGTGTCAACCTAGAAATTGGAGACTGATGGCACAAGGCTTGTTTTCCCAATAGGAAAGCTCCGTTCATGCGGCCTCGAGGATACCTGAAAAGCATTGTTGTTGCCGGGGATTTAGTCACTGCCTGCCTGCTTCTGCGAAGAAAATGAGTTTTCCTGAAAGAAACCTTATGCTTCCAGTTCCTAGTTGGAAGCTCACCCTGCTCTGCTCTATAACTAAATGAAAGTCAAGGGGAGCACTAGCCTCGAGGTAATGCCCTGAATATCCTTACAATACGGGAGGCATGCAGCAGCTCCATGAGGCCTTCAACGCTGTTCTGCTTTAGTTTAACGGTAGTAAGCCTGCCAAGACTCCTAGAGACCTTACTTAAGCACCCGTTTGGGTTTCAGAAAACTGCCTAGAGCCAGGAAGCTTTGGTCCTGCGTGTATGCTGCCTATCAACTTACAAACTGGAGACTGACGTCACAAGGCTTGTTTGCCCATTAAGAAAGCTCCGTTCATGCGGCCTCGAATAAACCTGAAAAGCACTGTTGTTGCCAGGGTTTTTGTCACTGCCGGCATGGTTCTGAGAAGATATTGACTTCTCCGGGAAGAAACCTTGTGCTGCCAGTTCCTAGTTGGAAGATCACCCTGCTCTGCTCTATACCTAAAGTGAAAGTCAACGTGAGCCCAAGCCTCGAAGGAAGGCCCTGATTTGCCTTGCCAAACGGGAGGCGTGGAGCAGCGCCATGAGGCCTTCTTCACTGTTCTGCTTTAGTTTCACGGTAGTAAGCTTTTCAAGACTCCTAGGGCCCTTGCTTCAGCAACCGTTTCGGTACCAGTACACTGAGTAGAGCCAAGAACCTCAGGGCCAGCTAAGCAACTTCAGCCCCGTAGGCCTTTGGGAACACCCCAGTGTTGGCTAGAGAAAGGCAACACACTGCACTCTTCCTTGGGAGAGCCAGATTACCTCAGCTATACACAGGATTCAGGAACACACTTCTAGAAGGTCCTCCATGCAATGGATGTAACCTCATTCTCCTAGCGGAACTCTATTGAGAAAAATACTCTGCTTCTAATCCCTTTTCACCTTTTACACTTAGAGTCAGGCATCCTCAAGGAGGTGGTCGGCTTGCATTCCAAGTAGAATTTCAGCACTGTTCTTGGTGGAACACTGCAGGTCTTTGGAAGAAGCAGAGGCACCTAAGTCTCCCTCGCGCATCCTTAGTTTAGGCACTTTGCTGCACGCAGAGAAGCAGTCGTAGAAAAAAGTTGAATCAGGGAAAGGCCCAGTGGGTGTCCTGAATCTCTTTTGACTTGTTAGCATCAACATGTCCTTATGCTGCGTGTCAATCTGGAAATGTGAGACTGAGACACAAATCTTGTTTTCCCATTTTGAAAGCTCCACTCATGCAGTCTCGAAGCTACCTGAAAAGCACTGTTGTTACCGTGCTTTTAGTTACTGCCGGCATGGCTCAGAGAAGAAACTGAGTTTTCTGGAAAGAAACCTTGCGCTTCCAGTTCCTAGTTGGAAGCTCACCCTGCTCTCCTCTATAGCAAAAGTGAACGTCAACGTGAGCACTAACCTCCAAGTAAGGCCCTGATTATCCTGGCAAATCGGGAGGCATGCCGCAGCTCCATGAGGCCTTCATCGCTGTTCTGCTTTTGTTTCACGGTAGTAAGCTTCCCAAGACTCCTAGGAAGCTTGCTTCAGCACCCGTTTCGGTAACAGAACACTGCCTAGAGCCAGGAAGCTCTGGTCCTCGGTGTATGCTGCGTGTCAACCTAGAAATTGGAGACTGATGGCACAAGGCTTGTTTTCCCATTAGGAAAGCTCCGTTCATGCGGCCTCGAGGATACCTGAAAAGCATTGTTGTTGCCGGGGATTTAGTCACTGCCTGCCTGCTTCTGCGAAGAAAATGAGTTTTCCCAAAAGAAACCTTGTGCTTCCAGTTCCTAGTTGGAAGCTCACCCTGCTCTGCTCTATAACTAAAGTGAAAGTCAAGGGGAGCACTAGCCTCGATGTAAGGCCCTGAATATCCTTATAAAACGCGAGTCATGCAGCAGCAGCTCCTTGAGGCCTTCAACGCTGTTCTCCTTTAGTTTCACGGTAGTAAGCTTTCCAAGACTTCAAGGAACCTTACTTCAACACCCGTTTCGGTAACAGAACACTGCATAGAGCCAGGAAGCTCTTGAACTCCGTGTATGCTCCGTGTCAACCTAGAAATTGGAGACTGATGGCACAAGGCTTGTTTTCCCAATAGGAAAGCTCCGTTCATGCGGCCTCGAGGATACCTGAAAAGCATTGTTGTTGCCGGGGATTTAGTCACTGCCTGCCTGCTTCTGCGAAGAAAATGAGTTTTCCTGAAAGAAACCTTATGCTTCCAGTTCCTAGTTGGAAGCTCACCCTGCTCTGCTCTATAACTAAATGAAAGTCAAGGGGAGCACTAGCCTCGAGGTAATGCCCTGAATATCCTTACAATACGGGAGGCATGCAGCAGCTCCATGAGGCCTTCAACGCTGTTCTGCTTTAGTTTAACGGTAGTAAGCCTGCCAAGACTCCTAGAGACCTTACTTAAGCACCCGTTTGGGTATCAGAAAACTGCCTAGAGTCCGGAAGCTTTGGTCCTGCGTGTATGCTGCCTATCAACTTACAAACTGGAGACTGACGTCACAAGGCTTGTTTGCCCATTAAGAAAGCTCCGTTCATGCGGCCTCGAATAAACCTGAAAAGCACTGTTGTTGCCAGGGTTTTTGTCACTGCCGGCATGGTTCTGAGAAGATATTGACTTCTCCGGGAAGAAACCTTGTGCTGCCAGTTCCTAGTTGGAAGATCACCCTGCTCTGCTCTATACCTAAAGTGAAAGTCAACGTGAGCCCAAGCCTCGAAGGAAGGCCCTGATTTGCCTTGCCAAACGGGAGGCGTGGAGCAGCGCCATGAGGCCTTCTTCACTGTTCTGCTTTAGTTTCACGGTAGTAAGCTTTTCAAGATTCCTAGGGCCCTTGCTTCAGCAACCGTTTCGGTACCAGTACACTGAGTAGAGCCAAGAACCTCAGGGCCAGCTAAGCAACTTCAGCCCCGTAGGCCTTTGGGAACACCCCAGTGTTGGCTAGAGAAAGGCAACACACTGCACTCTTCCTTGGGAGAGCCAGATTACCTCAGCTATACACAGGATTCAGGAACACACTTCTAGAAGGTCCTCCATGCAATGGATGTAACCTCATTCTCCTAGCGGAACTCTATTGAGAAAAATACTCTGCTTCTAATCCCTTTTCACCTTTTACACTTAGAGTCAGGCATCCTCAAGGAGGTGGTCGGCTTGCATTCCAAGTAGAATTTCAGCACTGTTCTTGGTGGAACACTGCAGGTCTTTGGAAGAAGCAGAGGCACCTAAGTCTCCCTCGCGCATCCTTAGTTTAGGCACTTTGCTGCACGCAGAGAAGCAGTCGTAGAAAAAAGTTGAATCAGGGAAAGGCCCAGTGGGTGTCCTGAATCTCTTTTGACTTGTTAGCATCAACATGTCCTTATGCTGCGTGTCAATCTGGAAATGTGAGACTGAGACACAAATCTTGTTTTCCCATTTTGAAAGCTCCACTCATGCAGTCTCGAAGCTACCTGAAAAGCACTGTTGTTACCGTGCTTTTAGTTACTGCCGGCATGGCTCAGAGAAGAAACTGAGTTTTCTGGAAAGAAACCTTGCGCTTCCAGTTCCTAGTTGGAAGCTCACCCTGCTCTCCTCTATAGCAAAAGTGAACGTCAACGTGAGCACTAACCTCCAAGTAAGGCCCTGATTATCCTGGCAAATCGGGAGGCATGCCGCAGCTCCATGAGGCCTTCATCGCTGTTCTGCTTTTGTTTCACGGTAGTAAGCTTCCCAAGACTCCTAGGAAGCTTGCTTCA